>NC_056728.1:24546305-24584050 GCF_019279795.1 Protopterus annectens | reverse complement strand
CCCCAAACAGATGCTTAATCAATGTAGACAATTTTAACAATATGATATACTCCTTGGCAGGAAATCAGAACAAAACCCAAACAGATGCTTAATCAATGTAGACAATTTTAACAATATGATACACTCCTTGGCAGGAAATCAGAACAACAAACCCAAACAGATGCTTAATAAATGTAGACAATTTTAACAATATGATACACTCCTTGGCAGGAAATCAGAACAAAAAACCCAAACAGATGCTTAATCAATGTAGACAATTTTAACAATATGATACACTCCTTGGCAGGAAATCAGAACAAAAAACCCAAACAGATGCTTAATCAATGTAGACAATTTTAACAATATGATACACTCCTTGGCAGGAAATCAGAACAAAAAACCCAAACAGATGCTTAATCAATGTAGACAATTTTAACAATACGATACACTCCTTGGCAGGAAAATAGTAAAAAAACCCAAACAGATGCTTAATCAATGTAGACAATTTTAACAATATGATACACTCCCTGGCAGGAAATCAGAACAAAAAAACCCAAACAGATGCTTAATCAATGTAGACAATTTTAACAATATGATACACTCCTTGGCAGGAAATCAGAACAAAAAACCCAAACAGATGCTTAATCAATGTAGACAATTTTAACAATATGATACACTCCTTGACAGGAAATCAGAACAAAAAACCCAAACAGATGCTTAATCAATGTAGACAATTTTAACAATATGATACACTGCTTGGCAGGAAATCAGAACAAAAAACCCAAACAGATGCTTAATCAATGTAGACAATTTTAACAATATGATACACTCCTTGGCAGGAAATCAGAACAAAAAACCCAAACAGATGCTTAATCAATGTATTTAACAATATGATACACTCCTTGGGAGGAAATCAGAACAAAAAACCCAAACAGATGCTTAATCAATGTATACAATTTTAACAATATGATACATTCCTTGGCAGGAAATCAGAACAAAAAACCCAAACAGATGCTTAATAAATGTAGACAATTTTAACAATATGATACACTCCTTGGCAGGAAATCAGAACAACAAACCCAAACAGATGCTTAATCAATGTAGACAATTTTAACAATATGATACACTCCTTGGCAGGAAATCAGAACAAAAAACCCAAACAGATGCTTAATCAATGTAGACAATTTTAACGATATGATACACTCCTTGGCAGGAAATCAGAACAACAAACCTAAACAGATGCTTAATCAATGTAGACAATTTTAACAATATGATACATTCCTTGGCAGGAAATCAGAACAAAAAACCCAAACAGATGCTTAATAAATGTAGACAATTTTAACAATATGATACACTCCTTGGCAGGAAATCAGAACAACAAACCCAAACAGATGCTTAATCAATGTAGACAATTTTAACAATATGATACACTCCTTGGCAGGAAATCAGAACAACAAACCCAAACAGATGCTTAATAAATGTAGACAATTTTAACAATATGATACACTCCTTGGCAGGAAATCAGAACAAAAAACCCAAACGGATGCTTAATCAATGTAGACAATTTTAACAATATGATACACTCCTTGGCAGGAAATCAGAACAAAAAACCCAAACAGATGCTTAGTCAATGTAGACAATTTTAACAATATGATACACTCCTTGGCAGGAAATCAGAACAAAAAACCCAAACAGATGCTTAATCAATGTAGACAATTTTAACAATATGATACACTCCTTGGCAGGAAATCAGAACAAAAAACCCCAAACAGATGCTTAATCAATGTAGACAATTTTAACAATATGATACACTCCCTGGCAGGAAATCAGAACAAAAAAACCCAAACAGATGCTTAATCAATGTAGACAATTTTAACAATATGATACACTCCTTGGCAGGAAATCAGAACAAAAAACCCAAACAGATGCTTAATCAATGTAGACAATTTTAACAATATGATACACTCCTTGACAGGAAATCAGAACAAAAAACCCAAACAGATGCTTAATCAATGTAGACAATTTTAACAATATGATACACTGCTTGGCAGGAAATCAGAACACAAAACCCAAACAGATGCTTAATCAATGTAGACAATTTTAACAATATGATACACTCCTTGGCAGGAAATCAGAACAAAAAACCCAAACAGATGCTTAATCAATGTATTTAACAATATGATACACTCCTTGGGAGGAAATCAGAACAAAAAACCCAAACAGATGCTTAATCAATGTATACAATTTTAACAATATGATACACTCCTTGGCAGGAAATCAGAAGAAAAAACCCAAACAGATGCTTAATCAATGTAGACAATTTTAACAATATGATACACTCCTTGGCAGGAAATCAGAACAAAAAACCCAAACAGATGCTTAATCAATGTAGACAATTTTAACAATACGATACACTCCTTGGCAGGAAATCAGAACAAAAAACCCAAACAGATGCTTAATCAATGTAGACAATTTTAACAATACGATACACTCCTTGGCAGGAAATCAGAACAAAAAACCCAAACAGATGCTTAATCAATGTAGACAATTTTAACAATATGATACACTCCTTGGCAGGAAATCAGAACAAAAAACCCAAACAGATGCTTAATAAATGTAGACGATTTTAACAATATGATACACTCCTTGGCAGGAAATCAGAACAAAAAACCCAAACAGATGCTTAATCAATGTAGACAATTTTAACAATATGATACACTCCTTGGCAGGAAATCAGAACAAAAAACCCAAACAGATGCTTAATCAATGTAGACAATTTTAACAATATGATACACTCCTTGGCAGGAAATCAGAACAAAAATCCCAAACAGATGCTTAATCAATGTAGACAATTTTAACAATATGATACACTCCTTGGCAGGAAATCAGAACAAAAAACCCAAACAGATGCTTAATCAATGTAGACAATTTTAACAATATGATACACTCCCTGGCAGGAAATCAGAACAAAAAACCCAAACAGATGCTTAATCAATGTAGACAATTTTAACAATATGATACACTCCTTGGCAGGAAATCAGAACAACAAACCCAAACAGATGCTTAATCAATGTAGACAATTTTAACAATATGATACACTCCTTGGCAGGAAATCAGAACAACAAACCCAAACAGATGCTTAATAAATGTAGACAATTTTAACAATATGATACACTCCTTGGCAGGAAATCAGAACAAAAAACCCAAAAAGATGCTTAATCAATGTAGACAATTTTAACAATATGATACACTCCTTGGCAGGAAATCAGAACAAAAAACCCAAACAGATGCTTTATCAATGTAGACAATTTTAACAATATGATACACTCCTTGGCAGGAAATCAGAACAAAAAACCCAAACAGATGCTTAATCAATGTAGACAATTTTAACAATATGATACACTCCTTGGCAGGAAATCAGAACAAAACCCAAACAGATGCTTAATCAATGTAGACAATTTTAACAATATGATACACTCCTTGGCAGGAAATCAGAACAACAAACCCAAACAGATGCTTAATAAATGTAGACAATTTTAACAATATGATATACTTCTTGGCAGGAAATCAGAACAAAAAACCCAAACAGATGCTTAATCAATGTAGACAATTTTAACAATATGATACACTCCTTGGCAGGAAATCAGAACAACAAACCCAAACAGATGCTTAATAAATGTAGACAATTTCCAGTTAATACTTCACACACACTTAAACTAGCTAGAAAAGTATGCAGCAGACAATAAAAGTGCTATAAATAACTCATAAAAATACAACACAGCACTCCACAGAATAGTGTTTAATGTGTTTTTTTTTTTTTTGGTTTAGGTTTTACTTTTCTTTTTACACAAAAGTGTATTTTCGAAAAAAATGCACTTTCGCGAGTGAGGTCGTGAATTTACATTTCGATGAAACTTAAATTTGCTGGATCAAAGTAGATCCATATATATATATATATATATATATATATATATATATATATATATATATATATATATATATATATAAACATACCTCTGATTCTGAACCTCTTAGAGCAAGAAATCTGGACAAAGCCAGATATGGGGGACATAGACCAAAACTAGGGATAGTTTTAAATACAGCTTGTACATAATTCAAAAGTTGACAGAAAAGCGGGTGTTGCATTTGCATGAATTTTCTGAAGGGTATGATGTCTGAAACTCTTATTTCTGTCATTATTTTCTGATTTCAATCCACATTTGATTCGCAAATAATTTGCCAGAAAACCAAACTTTTAAGAGGAATAGATCAAAAATATGAGGCAAAAATCTGGACATTCCGCGAAAATCTAAACAGTTGTATATAGATATATATATATATATATATATATATATATATATATATATATATATATATATATATACACACACACACACACACACACACACACACACACAGATATATTTCATATAAATTGTTGTACATAAGTATACATTGACTGAGTCAAACCTGTAGCTCTCTTCCTGTTGTCTCATTTGTTGCTGTTATAACTAACTAGACAGATAAAAATTAATTAAATAAATACATACATACATACATACATACATGCCATGAAGGGGATAGCTGCCTATAAGTTGCTGAAGATGTTGGAGGGTGATGTTTCCTCAGAATGAGGCACATCCAAAGACACGAGAAGTAATCTGAAAAAGATGTGTCAGGTGCACAAAGGAAGCCTGAAAATTTTAGAGCCGTGAGTTTAGCCTACACAGTGGTCAATGATAGAAAAGGTATTAAAGGTAAATTTTGTAGAGTTCATGGAAAGAAGATAGTTCCAGTCGACTTGATTCAATATTATGACTGAGTTATGTCAGAAATGAGTGGTGGGATCCAGTGGATGTACACAAAGTAGCATTTAGCAATGCCTTTGACTCCATCCCCCATGAAGGACTGATAGTTACGCTGTGAGAGATAGGATGGATGGAAAGTTATCTAAAAAGCAGGGAACGGTTTTGGATGGGGAAGCAGCAGTACCTACAAAACACGGCACAAACAATGTGGCATGACACAATGTGGCATGACCATGTATTGTTCTGAGATCCACAGTTCTACCTCTCAAAACTCCAAAAAGTAAACTGTGATTAAAAAAAAAACACTGAATTTCAAAACTCACTCTTACACCATTAAAGTATTTTTGCTGGTGGTTTTATTTGACTTCATCCCACAACATAAGTACCTAAGCTCCCTCATCCGTGATACTTAAAAGTACCAACTCTGACATCATTGAACCTTGGAGACAAAGAATACCCTAAGGTAATACAACTTCCAGACTTGGTACATATTCATCCATTTACACATGAAAAAATGCTACTTCATGTATCTCAATTAAATGTTTGTATACTGCAGTATAAAAAAATAATGTATGGTGATGAGTGAGCAGTCAATGTTAAGAGGCATTAAGAAACCAACCAGTTGTGGGCTTGATATGACCCTTATTACTGAGTCATGAAAATACTGTACAGGCAGGTTAGCAACTCTTATGTCATTAATGAAGGAAAACAGAGAAGGTGATGAGTTATGACTGCAATGAAACTAGTGGTTGAAATTCCTCTAAAATTTTTTGGGGTCATTGATATATAGGATCTGTTGTTAGAGGTACTGTGTATTTTACGTGATATAACTGTCATGAATATGTTGCATGCCTCTTTACATTTTGCAACATAATTTTATGATAAACTGCTAACAATTTATTTGGTTACATAATTTTGTTAACCCAAATAAGTGAACTGGACCAAAGACATATTTTCAGCCACAGCCCAAGGCAAAATGAAGAGACATCATTTGCATTCAAATATAGTTCAGAGACAAATCAGCTCACATTAACATTCAGCTACCATTTTTCCACAATACTAGGTCATTAGTCTACAATCAGTACTATGCATTACAGTATCCTAAAACAGGTGCAGCATTTGGCTAACGCTGACATTTAGCTATAAAGTGTTCCTCGTAGTCATAGAAGGAGGAATATTTACACAGACAAATTTACATGAATTAGATGACTATAAGACATGTACAAAGTGGATTTGATACTAAATTGGCCATAGGTGTGAGTGTGTGCATGTGTGTGCCTTCTGTGGAAGGTTGGGTGCTGGGCTGGCAACTCGACACTGTATAATTCCACTGCCAATCGTTCTGCAGACCGTTGTTCCACTGTGGTGACCCCCTAACAGAAGAAGCCGAAGGGCGAAAAAGAAGATGATTATATGATGCATTATTGGTTACACTTTGCTGAGAGAATTGGCAGCACACTGAGTGCAGACTCTTCTTAGCTGTGTAGGAAACATCTTGTATCCTTTAATTGCACTTATATTTATTTGTAAATAATCTTTTTAGCAGCTTTAACTGTGTGAGCTTGCTAGACCTATGCAATTTGTCTGCTAATGTGTTTCATGCCATAGAAGATGTTTTGTTGTAGGCTTTCTGTTGCCAGAGTATATGCTGGTCTATATAGTATTGGTTTTCCTGTCCCCTAAATACATCATTTGTACTTCTGACAAGTAGTGCTGTCTTCAGTGATGAACAATCACCTCTCATTTAGTGACTTATAGCTAAGTGTATCTAATAAAACATAAGCTCAGTCTTCCATTAATATCCATTTGGTTCTTTGTACAGTAGTGCTGTGGTACACTCTTATGATTTCTGCTTCCAGTACCTTCTTAATTTTTGGAGTAAAGCAAAGAACACACTGACTGGGGTGGCACATCGTTTCTTAATGGTAACCATGTTTAAGATAATGAGGTGGACAGAATTAAAATGAGGTACTGCCTCATTTAGTCACTTCTAGACAGAGACCTGGAAACAGAACCCAGTATATGGTTATAGAAGGAGGGGCCAAATCTTTTCATTTTCCAAGAAAAGCAGAATCTCTGTCCCTGTGTCCTTTAGTATGACTCCATATTACAAAGGCTGGCAAGTGATTGCTTACAGATTCTATCATTACTCTGGCTACAATAATATGGGAACCACTGGTCAGAACCCAGTCAAGAATGCCCTCTTAATCAAACTTATCAGTCTGGGTCATATGAATTAACATCCAGCTGAGCCAATAAAGTTGATCTGATATGTGACTGAAGCTATCAGTAAACCGCTTCTAGTCGAGAGTAATATAAGACAGCAAACTCACTTTAGCTAGTATGTCTAGAAGACTCTCTCAATCTCTCCTGTGGGCAGAATAAAGATGCCTTGTAGAAGTTTCAAGACATTTATTCAGTTATACCCTAAACAGACATCAAATAATTTTTCCTCAGGTAAACAGCACATGTTGCAGGTATGAAAACATATTTTCTGTGAGTGCAATGAGTTGGTAGACTTTAAAGATTCCCCTGTAGACTGCTCTGTTGGTGATGCGTGGTGAGCAAATTGGAGTGACTAGGGAAATTATTTTTTGAGCTAGGATTCACACTTGAATTGCCTAGACATAGTAAGGCCTTATTGAGTCTAATTATGGTGGCTGCCAAAAAAGCAGTTACTAGAAAATGGAAATCAAAGTCTAAGCCAACTGTACTAGAAGTAGTGAAGATAGTAACAGAGATAAAACAACTGGAAATGGGATCTTTAGAAAAGGGTAGGAGCAAATTACATAGGAAAAATGGGAATTGTGGGAACAATACATGCAGAGGAGGAAAAGAGTTTTAAAAGAAGGCAGGATTTGAATGAGCTATGTAATGATTGACTAACAATGACTGGATATGATAAAAGTAAGGTATAATGTTTGCAGCTACAGTTGTGTCGCACAGTTTGGAATGTATAATATTTGCAACTGAGATAGTGTTGCTATGACTTATTGTCATTTATATAAATGTAACATGGCCTATGTCATGGATGATAATTTAATAAAGATGTTTCTTGTTTTAAAAAAAAAAAGAAAGAAGTTTATTCAGTTAATTTGGCAGATGGGCGGGTGTTCTGTTAGAGCAAGAGACAGAGTCTCCCAGATCTGCTAGCTAAAGTAATTTTATTCTGGAATATTCATTTGTACCCTGTTTCCCATTAGTCCTTTCACTCTCTGCACCACAGGTAAGAAGCCAGACCTGACTTACGCTTTCTGGATTACCCTGGTTTTCTAAGAAAGCAAACTCTGACAGCCAGTAAAGGGTTTCATCAACCATGGCTTCATGGTATTCACTGAGCACCAGTAAAGCATTTCATCAGCAATGTTTTCACCAGTCACTGGGTGGAATATGTAAACTAGCAAAAGAAAGGAGTTTAAGCTTACCGATCCCCCTACAAGCCAACATGGATTCACATTGTATGGAATATGGAATCTGAACTTCAGAGAGAAAGCAGTTGAGGTTAGCTCTGAATAATGAGCCTATATTAGAAGACCGAATGTTTATGTCGAACACCTAGACATCAATCTTCTAATATCGAAAAGCAAAAATGCCAAATGGCCTATTTAACGCTGGGAAAGATTTCCCTTGGCCGCACCGGATTTTGCTATTTCCCTACTGTTGAGCGATCTCGGAGTTGGTATATTTAGTTAGGGGTGTGTGGGGGGCAAAGCCAACCCATTTAAATTAGATGTAAAGTAATGTTTTTTGTGTTGTGGCCGAGGGACGTGTTTCCCTGGGACGTTCAACATTGTGCGATTTGATATTAGCAGATCATTGTTTAGGTGTTCGATCACCTAAACATTCGGTCTTCTAATATAGACCCCTGAATAATATAGCAGTTCCTCCTTTGTGACTTTTCAGCTCTGTGAATATAGTATTCAGGTCTGTAGGCATTTGCTTGGCTTGGAGTGCAAAGGACCACTGAGGAGCCTAGCCCAAATTTCCACATGTCCCCAAGCAATATCTGGTTAAGTCACTTGCTCAAGGCCATGCAGTAGGTAAATTAGGACTGAGAGAATCAAACCCTGTACAAAAGGAACTACTTCGCAGCCTTAAGTGATTTGAGAATGTTTGTCATTTTACTTTAGTCAGGACTCTGAGGCTGACAGAATTTAGGCTGGTAGAGGTTCAAGAGTTGCAAGTGAACCAATGCAATTTACAGGTGGTGACAGCAGGATTTTTATACCAAGGTATGTGATTATACCAGGAGATGATATGGCTGCATATGAAACCTGTACCAGTCATAAAGCAGTGAGATGCTGTGATAGAAAACCAAGTTAATGTCACTGGACCAAACTAAATGACACGATCTTTACATCAAGATCTTTGAAAAGCAATCTGCTGTGCCAATTTCTGAAAACAATTAAAGTTTTTAAGCTAGCTTACAATGTTATGCTTAATGAATTGCCCACCAAATGTTATACATAATGTTAGACGTGTATCTGAAAATGAAGAGAGGCAGATGACTGAGGACACAGTGAACATGAAAAACCGTGCCTACCTCTACAGTTATGTATCTGCAATCCTCTTGTTAACTGCTGGATGGTGACTGCCCAAAGTACACCAGTAATTTTGTTTGTTTGAAGTTACATTGCCTTAACTGTATCTGGACTAGACTACTTACAGGAAAAGCAGGAAACAAGCTTAGAATTTTTTTTTTTGTAAAGTGGAAAGGGGAAAGGAGCAGAAACTAAGTGGGTTGGCCTTCGCAAATGTTCTCCCTGGATTGGGTTGAATGAGTTAATGACAGTAGACTGGGAGGAGTGTCCCAGATCAAATTTACAGTAGGGACGGGTAACTGCAAAGCCACCAAGTATAAGAACACAATGCCAATAGGGAGGGAGGGTGGGAAACAATATGATACACTCCTTGGCAGGAAATCAGAACAAAAAACCCAAACAGATGCTTAATCAATGTAGACAATTTTAACAATATGATACACTCCTTGGCAGGAAATCAGAACAAAAAACCCAAACAGATGCTTAATCAATGTAGACAATTTTAACAATATGATACACTCCTTGGCAGGAAATCAGAACAAAAAACCCAAACAGATGCTTAATCAATGTAGACAATTTTAACAATATGATAAACTCCTTGGCAGGAAATCAGAACAAAAAACCCAAACAGATGCTTAATCAATGTAGACAATTTTAACAATATGATACCCTCCTTGGCAGGAAATCAGAATAAAAAACCCAAACAGATGCTTAATCAATGTAGACAATTTTAACAATATGATATACTTCTTGGCAGGAAATCAGAACAAAAAACCCAAACAGATGCTTAATCAATGACAATTTTAATAATATGATACACTCCTTGCAGGAAATCAGAACAACAAACCCAAACAGATGCTTAATAAATGTAGACAATTTTAACAATATGATACACTCCTTGGCAGGAAATCAGAACAAAAAACCCAAACAGATGCTTAATCAATGTAGACAATTTTAACAATATGATACACTCCTTGGCAGGAAATCAGAACAAAAACCCAAACAGATGCTTAATCAATGTAGACAATTTTAACAATATGATACACTGCTTGGCAGGAAATCAGAACAACAAACCCAAACAGATGCTTAATCAATGTAGACAATTTTAACAATATGATACACTCCTTGGCAGGAAATCAGAACAGAAAACCCAAACAGATGCTTAATCAATGTAGACAATTTTAACAATATGATACACTCCTTGGCTGGAAATCAGAACAAGAAACCCAAGCAGATGCTTAATCAATGTAGACAATTTTAACAATATGATACACTCCTTGGCAGGAAATCAGAACAAAAACCCAAACAGATGCTTAATCAATGTAGACAATTTTAACAATATGATAAACTCCTTGGCAGGAAATCAGAACAAAAAACCCAAACAGATGCTTAATCAATGTAGACAATTTTAACAATATGATACACTCCTTGGCAGGAAATCAGAATAAAAACCCAAACAGATGCTTAATCAATGTAGACAATTTTAACAATATGATACACTCCTTGGCAGGAAATCAGAACAAAAAACCCAAACAGATGCTTAATCAATGTAGACAATTTTAACAATATGATACACTCCTTGGCAGGAAATCAGAACAACAAACCCAAACAGATGCTTAATCAATGTAGACAATTTTAACAATATGATACACTCCTTGGCAGGAAATCAGAACAAAACCCAAACAGATGCTTAATCAATGTAGACAATTTTAACAATATGATACACTCCTTGGCAGGAAATCAGAACAAAAAACCCAAACAGATGCTTAATCAATGTAGACAATTTTAACAATATGATACACTCCTTGGCAGGAAATCAGAACAACAAACCCAAACAGATGCTTAATCAATGTAGACAATTTTAACAATATGATACACTCCTTGGCAGGAAATCAGAACAAAAAACCCAAACAGATGCTTAATCAATGTAGACAATTTTAACAATATGATACACTCCTTGGCAGGAAATCAGAACAAAACACCCAAACAGATGCTTAATCAATGTAGACAATTTTAACAATATGATACACTCCTTGGAAGGAAATCAGAACAAAAACCCAAACAGATGCTTAATCAATGTAGACAATTTTAACAATATGATACACTCCTTGGCAGGAAATCAGAATAAAACCCAAACAGATGCTTAATCAATGTAGACAATTTTAACAATATGATACACTCCTTGGCAGGAAATCAGAACAAAAACCCAAACAGATGCTTAATCAATGTAGACAATTTTAACAATATGATACACTCCTTGGAAGGAAATCAGAACAAAAACCCAAACAGATGCTTAATCAATGTAGACAATTTTAACAATATGATACACTCCTTGGCAGGAAATCAGAACAAAAACCCAAACAGATGCTTAATCAATGTAGACAATTTTAACAATATGATACACTCCTTGGCAGGAAATCAGAACAAAAACCCAAACAGATGCTTAATCAATGTAGACAATTTTAACAATATGATACACTCCTTGGCAGGAAATCAGAACAAAAACCCAAACAGATGCTTAATCAATGCAGACAATTTTAACAATATGATACACTCCTTGGCAGGAAATCAGAACAAAAACCCAAACAGATGCTTAATCAATGTAGACAATTTTAACAATATGATACACTCCTTGGCAGGAAATCAGAACAAAAACCCAAACAGATGCTTAATCAATGTAGACAATTTTAACAATATGATACACTCCTTGGCAGGAAATCAGAACAAAAACCAAACAGATGCTTAATCAATGTAGACAATTTTAACAATATGATACACTCCTTGGCAGGAAATCAGAATAAAACCCAAACAGATGCTTAATCAATGTAGACAATTTTAACAATATGATACACTCCTTGGCAGGAAATCAGAACAAAAACCCAAACAGATGCTTAATCAATGTAGACAATTTTAACAATACGATACACTCCTTGGCAGGAAAATAGTAAAAAAACCCAAACAGATGCTTAATCAATGTAGACAATTTTAACAATACGATACACTCCTGGCAGGAAATCAGAACAAAACCCAAACAGATGCTTAATCAATGTAGACAATTTTAACAATATGATACACTCCTTGGCAGGAAATCAGAACAAAAAACCCAAACAGATGCTTAATCAATGTAGACAATTTTAACAATATGTTACACTCCTTGGCAGGAAATCAGAACAAAAACCCAAACAGATGCTTAATCAATGTAGACAATTTTAACAATATGATACACTCCTTGGCAGGAAATCAGAACAAAAACCCAAACAGATGCTTAATCAATGTAGACAATTTTAACAATATGATACACTCCTTGGCAGGAAATCAGAACAAAAACCCAAACAGATGCTTAATCAATGTAGACAATTTTAACAATATGATACACTCCTTGGCAGGAAATCAGAACAAAAACCCAAACAGATGCTTAATCAATGTAGACAATTTTAACAATATGATACACTCCTTGGCAGGAAATCAGAACAAAAACCCAAACAGATGCTTAATCAATGTAGACAATTTTAACAATATGATACACTCCTTGGCAGGAAATCAGAACAAAAACCCAAACAGATGCTTAATCAATGTAGACAATTTTAACAATATGATACACTCCTTGGCAGGAAATCAGAACAACAAACCCAAACAGATGCTTAATCAATGTAGACAATTTTAACAATATGATACACTCCTTGGCAGGAAATCAGAACAAAACCCAAACAGATGCTTAATCAATGTAGACAATTTTAACAATATGATACACTCCTTGGCAGGAAATCAGAACAAAAACCCAAACAGATGCTTAATCAATGTAGACAATTTTAACAATATGATACACTCCTTGGCAGGAAATCAGAACAAAAACCCAAACAGATGCTTAATCAATGTAGACAATTTTAACAATATGATACACTCCTTGGCAGGAAATCAGAACAAAAACCCAAACAGATGCTTAATCAATGTAGACAATTTTAACAATATGATACACTCCTTGGCAGGAAATCAGAACAAAAACCCAAACAGATGCTTAATCAATGTAGACAATTTTAACAATATGATACACTCCTTGGCAGGAAATCAGAACAAAAACCCAAACAGATGCTTAATCAATGTAGACAATTTAACAATATGATACACTCCTTGGCAGGAAATCAGAACAAAACCCAAACAGATGCTTAATCAATGTAGACAATTTTAACAATATGATACACTCCTTGGCAGGAAATCAGAACAAAAACCCAAACAGATGCTTAATCAATGTAGACAATTTTAACAATATGATACACTCCTTGGCAGGAAATCAGAACAAAAACCCAAACAGATGCTTAATCAATGTAGACAATTTTAACAATATGATACACTCCTTGGCAGGAAATCAGAACAAAAACCCAAACAGATGCTTAATCAATGTAGACAATTTTAACAATATGATACACTCCTTGGCAGGAAATCAGAACAAAAACCCAAACAGATGCTTAATCAATGTAGAGAATTTTAACAATATGATACACTCCTTGGCAGGAAATCAGAACAAAAACCCAAACAGATGCTTAATCAATGTAGACAATTTTAACAATATGATACACTCCTTGGCAGGAAATCAGAACAAAAACCCAAACAGATGCTTAATCAATGTAGACAATTTTAACAATATGATACACTCCTTGCAGGAAATCAGAACAACAAACCCAAACAGATGCTTAATCAATGTAGACAATTTTAGCATTATGATACACTCCTTGGCAGGAAATCAGAACAAAAAACCCAAACAGATGCTTAATCAATGTAGACAATTTTAACAATATGATACACTCCTTGGCAGGAAATCAGAACAAAACCCAAACAGATGCTTAATCAATGTAGACAATTTTAACAATATGATACACTCCTTGGCAGGAAATCAGAACAAAAAACCCAAACAGATACTTAATCAATGTAGACAATTTTAACAATATGATACACTCCTTGGCAGGAAATCAGAACAAAAAACCCAAACAGATGCTTAATCAATGTAGACAATTTTAACAATATGATACCCTCCTTGGCAGGAAATCAGAATAAAAAACCCAAACAGATGCTTAATCAATGTAGACAATTTTAACAATATGATACACTCCTTGGCAGGAAATCAGAACAAAAAACCCAAACAGATGCTTAATCAATGTAGACAATTTTAACAATATGATACACTCCTTGGCAGGAAATCAGAACAACAAACCCAAACAGATGCTTAATAAATGTAGACAATTTTAACAATATGATACACTCCTTGGCAGGAAATCAGAACAAAACCCAAACAGATGCTTAATCAATGTAGACAATTTTAACAATATGATGCACTCCTTGGCAGGAAATCAGAACAAAAAACCCAAACAGATGCTTAATCAATGTAGACAATTTTAACAATATGATACACTCCTTGGCAGGAAATCAGAACAAAAAACCCAAACAGATGCTTAATCAATGTAGACAATTTTAACAATATGATACACTCCTTGGCAGGAAATCAGAACAACAAACCCAAACAGATGCTTAATAAATGTAGACAATTTCCAGTTAATAAGTCAAAAAAATCCAAAATATTGCTTATTATAAATTTCCACTTAATACTTCACACACACTTAAACTAGCTAGAAAAGTATGCAGCAGACAATAAAAGTGCTATAAATAACTCATAAAAATATAGCACAGCCCTCCACATAATAGTGTTCAGTGTGTTTTTTTTTTTTGGTTTAGGTTTTACTTTTCTTTTTACACAAAATTGTATTTTCGAAAAAAATGCACATTCGCGAGTGAGGTCGTTAATTTTCATTTCGATGAAACTTAAATTTGCTGGATCAAAGTAGATCCATATATATATATATATATATATATATATATATATATATATATATATATATATATAAAACATACCTCTGAACCTCTTAGAGCAAGAAATCTGGACAAAGCCAGATATGGGGGACATAGACCAAAACTAGGGATAGTTTTAAATACAGCTTGTACATAATTCAAAAGTTGACAGAAAAGTGGGTGTTGCATTTGCATAAATTTTCTGAAGGGTATGATGTCTGAAACTCTTATTTCTGTCATTATTTTCTGATTTCAATCCACATTTGATTCGCAAATAATTTGCCAGAAAACCAAACTTTTAAGAGGAATAGATAAAAAATATGAGCCAAAAATCTGGACATTCCGCGAAAATCTGAACAGTTGTGTGTATATATATATATATATATATATATATATATATATATATCTACACACACACACACACACACACACACACACACACACACACACACACACACACACACACACACACACACACACAGATATATTTCATATAAATTGTTGTATATAAGTTTACATCGACTGAGTCAAACCTGTAGCTCTCTTCCTGTTGTCTCATTTGTTGCTGTTATAACTAGACAGATAAAAATTAATTAAATAAATACATACATACATACATACATGCCATGAAGGGGATAGCTGCCTATAAGTTGCTGAAGATGTTGGAGGGTGATGTTTCCTCAGAATGAGGCACATCCAAAGACACGAGAAGTAATCTGAAAAAGATGTGTCAGGTGCACAAAGGAAGCCTGAAAATTTTAGAGCCGTGAGTTTAGCCTACACAGTGGTCAATGATAGAAAAGGTATTAAAGGTAAATTTTGTAGAGTTCATGGAAAGAAGATAGTTCCAGTCGACTTGATTCAATATTATGACTGAGTTATGTCAGAAATGAGTGGTGGGATCCAGTGGATGTACACAAAGTAGCATTTAGCAATGCCTTTGACTCCATCCCCCATGAAGGACTGATAGTTATGCTGTGAGAGATAGGATGGATGGAAAGTTATCTAAAAAGCAGGGAACGGTTTTGGATGGGGAAGCAGCAGTACCTACAAAACACGGCACAAACAATGTGGCATGACACAATGTGGCATGACCATGTATTGTTCTGAGATCCACAGTTCTACCTCTCAAAACTCCAAAAAGTAAACTGTGATTAAAAAAAAAAACACTGAATTTCAAAACTCACTCTTACACCATTAAAGTATTTTTGCTGGTGGTTTTATTTGACTTCATCCCACAACATAAGTACCTAAGCTCCCTCATCCGTGATACTTAAAAGTACCAACTCTGACATCATTGAACCTTGGAGACAAAGAATACCCTAAGGTAATACAACTTCCAGACTTGGTACATATTCATCCATTTACACATGAAAAAATGCTACTTCATGTATCTCAATTAAATGTTTGTATACTGCAGTATAAAAAAATAATGTATGGTGATGAGTGAGCAGTCAATGTTAAGAGGCATTAAGAAACCAACCAGTTGTGGGCTTGATATGACCCTTATTACTGAGTCATGAAAATACTGTACAGGCAGGTTAGCAACTCTTATGTCATTAATGAAGGAAAACAGAGAAGGTGATGAGTTATGACTGCAATGAAACTAGTGGTTGAAATTCCTCTAAAATTTTTTGGGGTCATTGATATATAGGATCTGTTGTTAGAGGTACTGTGTATTTTACGTGATATAACTGTCATGAATATGTTGCATGCCTCTTTACATTTTGCAACATAATTTTATGATAAACTGCTAACAATTTATTTGGTTACATAATTTTTGTTAACCCAAGTAAGTGAACTGGACCAAAGACATATTTTTAGCCACAGCCCAAGGCAAAATGAAGAGACATCATTTGCATTCAAATATAGTTCAGAGACAAATCAGCTCACATTAACATTCAGCTACCATTTTTCCACAATACTAGGTCATTAGTCTACAATCAGTACTATGCATTACGGTATCCTAAAACAGGTGCAGCATTTGGCTAACGCTGACATTTAGCTATAAAGTGTTCCTCGTAGTCATAGAAGGAGGAATATTTACACAGACAAATTTACATGAATTAGATGACTATAAGACATGTACAAAGTGGATTTGACACTAAATTGGCCATAGGTGTGAGTGTGTGCATGTGTGTGCCTTCTGTGGAAGGTTGGGTGCTGGGCTGGCAACTCGACACTGTATAATTCCACTGCCAATCGTTCTGCAGACCGTTGTTCCACTGTGGTGACCCCCTAACAGAAGAAGCCGAAGGGCGAAAAAGAAGATGATTATATGATGCATTATTGGTTACACTTTGCTGAGAGAATTGGCAGCACACTGAGTGCAGACTCTTCTTAGCTGTGTAGGAAACATCTTGTATCCTTTAATTGCACTTATATTTATTTGTAAATAATCTTTTTAGCAGCTTTAACTGTGTGAGCTTGCTAGACCTATGCAATTTGTCTGCTAATGTGTTTCATGCCATAGAAGATGTTTTGTTGTAGGCTTTCTGTTGTTGCCAGAGTATATGCTGGTCTATATAGTATTGGTTTTCCTGTCCCCTAAATACATCATTTGTACTTCTGACAAGTAGTGCTGTCTTCAGTGATGAACAATCACCTCTCATTTAGTGACTTATAGCTAAGTGTATCTAATAAAACATAAGCTCAGTCTTCCATTAATATCCATTTGGTTCTTTGTACAGTAGTGCTGTGGTACACTCTTATGATTTCTGCTTCCAGTACCTTCTTAATTTTTGGAGTAAAGCAAAGAACACACTGACTGGGGTGGCACATCGTTTCTTAATGGTAACCATGTTTAAGATAATGAGGTGGACAGAATTAAAATGAGGTACTGCCTCATTTAGTCACTTCTAGACAGAGACCTGGAAACAGAACCCAGTATATGGTTATAGAAGGAGGGGCCAAATCTTTTCATTTTCCAAGAAAAGCAGAATCTCTGTCCCTGTGTCCTTTAGTATGACTCCATATTACAAAGGCTGGCAAGTGATTGCTTACAGATTCTATCATTACTCTGGCTACAATAATATGGGAACCACTGGTCAGAACCCAGTCAAGAATGCCCTCTTAATCAAACTTATCAGTCTGGGTCATATGAATTAACATCCAGCTGAGCCAATAAAGTTGATCTGATATGTGACTGAAGCTATCAGTAAACCGCTTCTAGTCGAGAGTAATATAAGACAGCAAACTCACTTTAGCTAGTATGTCTAGAAGACTCTCTCAATCTCTCCCTGTGGGCAGAATAAAGATGCCTTGTAGAAGTTTCAAGACATTTATTCAGTTATACCCTAAACAGACATCAAATAATTTTTCCTCAGGTAAACAGCACATGTTGCAGGTATGAAAACATATTTTCTGTGAGTGCAATGAGTTGGTAGACTTTAAAGATTCCCCTGTAGACTGCTCTGTTGGTGATGCGTGGTGAGCAAATTGGAGTGACTAGGGAAATTATTTTTTGAGCTAGGATTCACACTTGGAATTGCCTAGACATAGTAAGGCCTTATTGAGTCTAATTATGGTGGCTGCCAAAAAAGCAGTTACTAGAAAATGGAAATCAAAGTCTAAGCCAACTGTACTAGAAGTAGTGAAGATAGTAACAGAGATAAAACAACTGGAAATGGGATCTTTAGAAAAGGGTAGGAGCAAATTACATAGGAAAAAATGGGAATTGTGGGAACAATACATGCAGAGGAGGAAAAGAGTTTTAAAAGAAGGCAGGATTTGAATGAGCTATGTAATGATTGACTAACAATGACTGGATATGATAAAAGTAAGGTATAATGTTTGCAGCTACAGTTGTGTCGCACAGTTTGGAATGTATAATATTTGCAACTGAGATAGTGTTGCTATGACTTATTGTCATTTATATAAATGTAACATGGCCTATGTCATGGATGATAATTTAATAAAGATGTTTCTTGTTTAAAAAAAAAAAGAAAGACGTTTATTCAGTTAATTTGGCAGATGGGCGGGTGTTCTGTTAGAGCAAGAGACAGAGTCTCCCAGATCTGCTAGCTAAAGTAATTTTATTCTGGAATATTCATTTGTACCCTGTTTCCCATTAGTCCTTTCACTCTCTGCACCACAGGTAAGAAGCCAGACCTGACTTACGCTTTCTGGATTACCCTGGTTTTCTAAGAAAGCAAACTCTGACAGCCAGTAAAGGGTTTCATCAACCATGGCTTCATGGTATTCACTGAGCACCAGTAAAGCATTTCATCAGCAATGTTTTCACCAGTCACTGGGTGGAATATGTAAACTAGCAAAAGAAAGGAGTTTAAGCTTACCGATCCCCCTACAAGCCAACATGGATTCACATTGTATGGAATATGGAATCTGAACTTCAGAGAGAAAGCAGTTGAGGTTAGCTCTGAATAATGAGCCTATATTAGAAGACCGAATGTTTATGTGATCGAACACCTAGACATCAATCTTCTAATATCGAAAGCAAAAAATGCCAAATGGCCTATTTAACGCTGGGAAAGATTTCCCTTGGCCGTTCGCCGGATTTTGCTATTTCCCTACTGTTGAGCGATCTCGGAGTTGGTATATTTAGTTAGGGGTGTGTGGGGGGCAAAGCCAACCCATTTAAATTAGATGTAAAGTAATGTTTTTTGTGTTGTGGCCGAGGGACGTGTTTCCCTGGGACGTTCAACATTGTGCGATTTGATATTAGCAGATCATTGTTTAGGTGTTCGATCACCTAAACATTCGGTCTTCTAATATAGACCCCTGAATAATATAGCAGTTCCTCCTTTGTGACTTTTCAGCTCTGTGAATATAGTATTCAGGTCTGTAGGCATTTGCTTGGCTTGGAGTGCAAAGGACCACTGAGGAGCCTAGCCCAAATTTCCACATGTCCCCAAGCAATATCTGGTTAAGTCACTTGCTCAAGGCCATGCAGTAGGTAAATTAGGACTGAGAGAATCAAACCCTGTACAAAAGGAACTACTTCTCGCAGCCTTAAGTGATTTGAGAATGTTTGTCATTTTACTTTAGTCAGGACTCTGAGGCTGACAGAATTTAGGCTGGTAGAGGTTCAAGAGTTGCAAGTGAACCAATGCAATTTACAGGTGGTGACAGCAGGATTTTTATACCAAGGTATGTGATTATACCAGGAGATGATATGGCTGCATATGAAACCTGTACCAGTCATAAAGCAGTGAGATGCTGTGATAGAAAACCAAGTTAATGTCACTGGACCAAACTAAATGACACGATCTTTACATCAAGATCTTTGAAAAGCAATCTGCTGTGCCAATTTCTGAAAACAATTAAAGTTTTTAAGCTAGCTTACAATGTTATGCTTAATGAATTGCCCACCAAATGTTATACATAATGTTAGACGTGTATCTGAAAATGAAGAGAGGCAGATGACTGAGGACACAGTGAACATGAAAAACCGTGCCTACCTCTACAGTTATGTATCTGCAATCCTCTTGTTAACTGCTGGATGGTGACTGCCCAAAGTACACCAGTAATTTTGTTTGTTTGAAGTTACATTGCCTTAACTGTATCTGGACTAGACTACTTACAGGAAAAGCAGGAAACAAGCTTAGAATTTTTTTTTTTGTAAAGTGGAAAGGGGAAAGGGGAGCAGAAACTAAGTGGGTTGGCCTTCGCAAATGTTCTCCCTGGATTGGGTTGAATGAGTTAATGACAGTAGACTGGGAGGAGTGTCCCAGATCAAATTTACAGTAGGGACGGGTAACTGCAAAGCCACCAAGTATAAGAACACAATGCCAATAGGGAGGGAGGGTGGGAAACAATATGATACACTCCTTGGCAGGAAATCAGAACAAAAAACCCAAACAGATGCTTAATCAATGTAGACAATTTTAACAATATGATACACTCCTTGGCAGGAAATCAGAACAAAAAACCCAAACAGATGCTTAATCAATGTAGACAATTTTAACAATATGATAAACTCCTTGGCAGGAAATCAGAACAAAAAACCCAAACAGATGCTTAATCAATGTAGACAATTTTAACAATATGATACCCTCCTTGGCAGGAAATCAGAATAAAAAACCCAAACAGATGCTTAATCAATGTAGACAATTTTAACAATATGATATACTTCTTGGCAGGAAATCAGAACAAAAAACCCAAACAGATGCTTAATCAATGTAGACAATTTTAACAATATGATACACTCCTTGCAGGAAATCAGAACAACAAACCCAAACAGATGCTTAATAAATGTAGACAATTTTAACAATATGATACACTCCTTGGCAGGAAATCAGAACAAAACCCAAACAGATGCTTAATCAATGTAGACAATTTTAACAATATGATACACTCCTTGGCAGGAAATCAGAACAAAAAACCCAAACAGATGCTTAATCAATGTAGACAAATTTAACAATATGATACACTCCTTGGCAGGAAATCAGAGCAACAAACCCAAACAGATGCTTAATCAATGTAGACAATTTTAACAATATGATACACTCCTTGGCAGGAAATCAGAACAAAAAACCCAAACAGATGCTTAATCAATGTAGACAATTTTAACAATATGATACACTCCTTGGCAGGAAATCAGAACAAAAAACCCAAATAGATGCTTAATCAATGTAGACAATTTTAACAATATGATACACTCCTTGGCAGGAAATCAGAACAAAAAACCCAAACAGATGCTTAATCAATGTAGACAATTTTAACAATATGATAAACTCCTTGGCAGGAAATCAGAACAAAAAACCCAAACAGATGCTTAATCAATGTAGACAATTTTAACAATATGATACCCTCCTTGGCAGGAAATCAGAATAAAAAACCCAAACAGATGCTTAATCAATGTAGACAATTTTAACAATATGATATACTTCTTGGCAGGAAATCAGAACAAAAAACCCAAACAGATGCTTAATCAATGTAGACAATTTTAACAATATGATACACTCCTTGGCAGGAAATCAGAACAACAAACCCAAACAGATGCTTAATAAATGTAGACAATTTTAACAATATGATACACTCCTTGGCAGGAAATCAGAACAAAAAACCCAAACAGATGCTTAATCAATGTAGACAATTTTAACAATATGATACACTCCTTGGCAGGAAATCAGAACAAAAAACCCAAACAGATGCTTAATCAATGTAGACAAATTTAACAATATGATACACTCCTTGGCAGGAAATCAGAGCAACAAACCCAAACAGATGCTTAATCAATGTAGACAATTTTAACAATATGATACACTCCTTGGCAGGAAATCAGAACAAAAAACCCAAACAGATGCTTAATCAATGTAGACAATTTTAACAATATGATACACTCCTTGTCAGGAAATCAGAACAAAAAACCCAAATAGATGCTTAATCAATGTAGACAATTTTAACAATATGATACACTCCTTGGCAGGAAATCAGAACAAAAAACCCAAACAGATGCTTAATCAATGTAGACAATTTTAACAATATGATAAACTCCTTGGCAGGAAATCAGAACAAAAAACCCAAACAGATGCTTAATCAATGTAGACAATTTTAACAATATGATACCCTCCTTGGCAGGAAATCAGAATAAAAAACCCAAACAGATGCTTAATCAATGTAGACAATTTTAACAATATGATATACTTCTTGGCAGGAAATCAGAACAAAACCCAAACAGATGCTTAATCAATGTAGACAATTTTAACAATATGATACACTCCTTGGCAGGAAATCAGAACAACAAACCCAAACAGATGCTTAATAAATGTAGACAATTTTAACAATATGATACACTCCTTGGCAGGAAATCAGAACAAAAAACCCAAACAGATGCTTAATCAATGTAGACAATTTTAACAATATGATACACTCCTTGGCAGGAAATCAGAACAAAACCCAAACAGATGCTTAATCAATGTAGACAAATTTAACAATATGATACACTCCTTGGCAGGAAATCAGAGCAACAAACCCAAACAGATGCTTAATCAATGTAGACAATTTTAACAATATGATACACTCCTTGGCAGGAAATCAGAACAAAAAACCCAAACAGATGCTTAATCAATGTAGACAATTTTAACAATATGATACACTCCTTGGCAGGAAATCAGAACAAAACACCCAAACAGATGCTTAATCAATGTAGACAATTTTAACAATATGATACACTCCTTGGCAGGAAATCAGAACAAAAAACCCAAACAGATGCTTAATCAATGTAGACAATTTTAACAATATGATACCCTCCTTGGCAGGAAATCAGAATAAAAAACCCAAACAGATGCTTAATCAATGTAGACAATTTTAACAATATGATACACTCCTTGGCAGGAAATCAGAACAAAAAACCCAAACAGATGCTTTATCAATGTAGACAATTTTAACAATATGATACACTCCTTGGAAGGAAATCAGAACAAAAAACCCAAACAGATGCTTAATCAATGTAGACAATTTTAACAATATGATACACTCCTTGGCAGGAAATCAGAACAACAAACCCAAACAGATGCTTAATCAATGTAGACAATTTTAACAATATGATACACTCCTTGGCAGGA
This sequence comes from Protopterus annectens, assembly GCF_019279795.1. Lineage (NCBI taxonomy): Eukaryota > Metazoa > Chordata > Ceratodontiformes > Protopteridae > Protopterus > Protopterus annectens. The sequence goes on along the minus strand of NC_056728.1, from coordinate 24,560,356 downwards.
AATCAGAACAACAAACCCAAACAGATGCTTAATCAATGTAGACAATTTTAACAATATGATACACTCCTTGGCAGGAAATCAGAACAAAAAACCCAAACAGATGCTTAACCAATGCAGACAATTTTAACAATATGATACACTCCTTGGCAGGAAATCAGAACAAAAAACCCAAACAGATGCTTAATCAATGTAGACAATTTTAACAATATGATACACTCCTTGGCAGGAAATCAGAACAAAAAACCCAAACAGATGCTTAATCAATGTAGACAATTTTAACAATATGATACACTCCTTGGCAGGAAATCAGAACAAAAAACCCAAACAGATGCTTAATCAATGTAGACAATTTTAACAATATGATACACTCCTTGGCAGGAAATCAGAACAAAAAACCCAAACAGATGCTTAACCAATGCAGACAATTTTAACAATATGATACACTCCTTGGCAGGAAATCAGAACAAAAAACCCAAACAGATGCTTAATCAATGTAGACAATTTTAACAATATGATACACTCCTTGGCAGGAAATCAGAACAAAAAACCCAAACAGATGCTTAATCAATGCAGACAATTTTAACAATATGATACACTCCTTGGCAGGAAATCAGAACAAAAAACCCAAACAGATGCTTAATCAATGTAGACAACTTTAACAATATGATACACTCCTTGGCAGGAAATCAGAATAAAAAACCCAAACAGATGCTTAATCAATGTAGACAATTTTAACAATATGATACACTCCTTGGAAGGAAATCAGAACAAAAAACCCAAACAGATGCTTAATCAATGTAGACAATTTTAACAATATGATACACTCCCTGGCAGGAAATCAGAACAAAAAACCCAAACAGATGCTTAAGCAATGTAGACAATTTTAACAATATGATACACTCCCTGGCAGGAAATCAGAACAAAAAACCCAAACAGATGCTTAAGCAATGTAGACAATTTTAACAATATGATACACTCCCTGGCAGGAAATCAGAACAAAAAACCCAAACAGATGCTTAATCAATGTAGACAATTTTAGCAATATGATACACTCCTTGGCAGGAAATCAGAACAAAAAAAACCAAACAGATGCTTAATCAATGTAGACAATTTTAACAATATGATACACTCCTTGGCAGGAAATCAGAAGAAAAAACCCAAACAGATGCTTAATCAATGTAGACAATTTTAACAATATGATACACTCCTTGGCAGGAAATCAGAAGAAAAAACCCAAACAGATACTTAATCAATGTAGACAATTTTAACAATATGATACACTCCTTGGCAGGAAATCAGAACAAAAAACCCAAACAGATGCTTAATCAATGTAGACAATTTTAACAATATGATACCCTCCTTGGCAGGAAATCAGAATAAAAAACCCAAACAGATGCTTAATCAATGTAGACAATTTTAACAATATGATACACTCCTTGGCAGGAAATCAGAACAGAAAACCCAAACAGATGCTTAATCAATGTAGACAATTTTAACAATATGATACACTCCTTGGCAGGAAATCAGAACAACAAACCCAAACAGATGCTTAATAAATGTAGACAATTTTAACAATATGATACACTCCTTGGCAGGAAATCAGAACAAAAAACCCAAACAGATGCTTAATCAATGTAGACAATTTTAACAATATGATACACTCCTTGGCAGGAAATCAGAACAAAAAACCCAAACAGATGCTTAATCAATGTAGACAATTTTAACAATATGATACTCCTTGGCAGGAAATCAGAACAACAAACCCAAACAGATGCTTAATCAATGTAGACAATTTTAACAATATGATACACTCCTTGGCAGGAAATCAGAACAACAAACCCAAACAGATGCTTAATAAATGTAGACAATTTCCAGTTAATAAGTCAAAAAAATCCAAAATATTGCTTATTATAAATTTCCACTTAATACTTCACACACACTTAAACTAGCTAGAAAAGTATGCAGCAGACAATAAAAGTGCTATAAATAACTCATAAAAATATAGCACAGCCCTCCACATAATAGTGTTTAGTGTGGTTTTTTTTTTGGTTTAGGTTTTACTTTTCTTTTTACACAAAATTGTATTTTCGAAAAAAATGCACATTCGCGAGTGAGGTCGTGAATTTTCATTTCGATGAAACTTAAATTTGCTGGATCAAAGTAGATCCATATATATATATATATATATATATATATATAAACATACCTCTGATTCTGAACCTCTTAGAGCAAGAAATCTGGACAAAGCCAGATATGGGGGACATAGACCAAAACTAGGGATAGTTTTAAATACAGCTTGTACATAATTCAAAAGTTGACAGAAAAGTGGGTGTTGCATTTGCATAAATTTTCTGAAGGGTATGATGTCTGAAACTCTTATTTCTGTCATTATTTTCTGATTTCAATCCACATTTGATTCGCAAATAATTTGCCAGAAAACCAAACTTTTAAGAGGAATAGATAAAAAATATGAGCCAAAAATCTGGACATTCCGCGAAAATCTGAACAGTTGTGTGTATATATATATATATATATATATATATATATATATACATATATATATATATATACACACACACACACACACACACACACACACACACACACACACACACAGATATATTTCATATAAATTGTTGTATATAAGTTTACATCGACTGAGTCAAACCTGTAGCTCTCTTCCTGTTGTCTCATTTGTTGCTGTTATAACTAGACAGATAAAAATTAATTAAATAAATACATACATACATACATACATGCCATGTAGGGGATAGCTGCCTATAAGTTGCTGAAGATGTTGGAGGGTGATGTTTCCTCAGAATGAGGCACATCCAAAGACACGAGAAGTAATCTGAAAAAGATGTGTCAGGTGCACAAAGGAAGCCTGAAAATTTTAGAGCCGTGAGTTTAGCCTACACAGTGGTCAATGATAGAAAAGGTACTAAAGGTAAATTTTGTAGAGTTCATGGAAAGAAGATAGTTCCAGTCGACTTGATTCAATATTATGACTGAGTTATGTCAGAAATGAGTGGTGGGATCCAGTGGATGCACACAAAATAGCATTTAGCAATGCCTTTGACTCCATCCCCCATGAAGGACTGATAGTTAAGCTGTGAGAGATAGGATGGATGGAAAGTTATCTAAAAAGCAGGGAACGGTTTTGGATGGGGAAGCAGCAGTACCTACAAAACACGGCACAAACAATGTGGCATGACACAATGTGGCATGACCATGTATTGTTCTGAGATCCACAGTTCTACCTCTCAAAACTCCAAAAAGTAAACTGTGATTAAAAAAAAAAACACTGAATTTCAAAACTCACTCTTACACCATTAAAGTATTTTTGCTGGTGGTTTTATTTGACTTCATCCCACAACATAAGTACCTAAGCTCCCTCATCCATGATACTTAAAAGTACCAACTCTGACATCATTGAACCTTGGAGACAAAGAATACCCTAAGGTAATACAACTTCCAGACTTGGTACATATTCATCCATTTACACATTAAAAAATGCTACTTCATGTATCTCAATTAAATGTTTGTATACTGCAGTATAAAAAAATAATGTATGGTGATGAGTGAGCAGTCAATGTTAAGAGGCATTAAGAAACCAACCAGTTGTGGGCTTGATATGACCCTTATTACTGAGTCATGAAAATACTGTACAGGCAGGTTAGCAACTCTTATGTCATTAATGAAGGAAAACAGAGAAGGTGATGAGTTATGACTGCAATGAAACTAGTGGTTGAAATTCCTCTAAAATTTTTTGGGGTCATTGATATATAGGATCTGTTGTTAGAGGTACTGTGTATTTTACGTGATATAACTGTCATGAATATGTTGCATGCCTCTTTACATTTTGCAACATAATTTTATGATAAACTGCTAACAATTTATTTGGTTACATAATTTTTGTTAACCCAAGTAAGTGAACTGGACCAAAGACATATTTTTAGCCACAGCCCAAGGCAAAATGAAGAGACATCATTTGCATTCAAATATAGTTCAGAGACAAATCAGCTCACATTAACATTCAGCTACCATTTTTCCACAATACTAGGTCATTAGTCTACAATCAGTACTATGCATTACGGTATCCTAAAACAGGTGCAGCATTTGGCTAACGCTGACATTTAGCTATAAAGTGTTCCTCGTAGTCATAGAAGGAGGAATATTTACACAGACAAATTTACATGAATTAGATGACTATAAGACATGTACAAAGTGGATTTGACACTAAATTGGCCATAGGTGTGAGTGTGTGCATGTGTGTGCCTTCTGTGGAAGGTTGGGTGCTGGGCTGGCAACTCGACACTGTATAATTCCACTGCCAATCGTTCTGCAGACCGTTGTTCCACTGTGGTGACCCCCTAACAGAAGAAGCCGAAGGGCGAAAAAGAAGATGATTATATGATGCATTATTGGTTACACTTTGCTGAGAGAATTGGCAGCACACTGAGTGCAGACTCTTCTTAGCTGTGTAGGAAACATCTTGTATCCTTTAATTGCAATTATATTTATTTGTAAATAATCTTTTTAGCAGCTTTAACTGTGTGAGCTTGCTAGACCTATGCAATTTGTCTGCTAATGTGTTTCATGCCATAGAAGATGTTTTGTTGTAGGCTTTCTGTTGTTGCCAGAGTATATGCTGGTCTATATAGTATTGGTTTTCCTGTGCCCTAAATACATCATTTGTACTTCTGACAAGTAGTGCTGTCTTCAGTGATGAACAATCACCTCTCATTTAGTGACTTATAGCTAAGTGTATCTAATAAAACATAAGCTCAGTCTTCCATTAATATCCATTTGGTTCTTTGTACAGTAGTGCTGTGGTACACTCTTATGATTTCTGCTTCCAGTACCTTCTTAATTTTTGGAGTAAAGCAAAGAACACACTGACTGGGGTGGCACATCGTTTCTTAATGGTAACCATGTTTAAGATAATGAGGTGGACAGAATTAAAATGAGGTACTGCCTCATTTAGTCACTTCAAGACAGAGACCTGGAAACAGAACCCAGTATATGGTTATAGAAGGAGGGGCCAAATCTTTTCATTTTCCAAGAAAAGCAGAATCTCTGTCCCTGTGTCCTTTAGTATGACTCCATATTACAAAGGCTGGCAAGTGATTGCTTACAGATTCTATCATTACTCTGGCTACAATAATATGGGAACCACTGGTCAGAACCCAGTCAAGAATGCCCTCTTAATCAAACTTATCAGTCTGGGTCATATGAATTAACATCCAGCTGAGCCAATAAAGTTGATCTGATATGTGACTGAAGCTATCAGTAAACCGCTTCTAGTCGAGAGTAATATAAGACAGCAAACTCACTTTAGCTAGTATGTCTAGAAGACTCTCTCAATCTCTCCCTGTGGGCAGAATAAAGATGCCTTGTAGAAGTTTCAAGACATTTATTCAGTTATACCCTAAACAGACATCAAATAATTTTTCCTCAGGTAAACAGCACATGTTGCAGGTATGAAAACATATTTTCTGTGAGTGCAATGAGTTGGTAGACTTTAAAGATTCCCCTGTAGACTGCTCTGTTGGTGATGCGTGGTGAGCAAATTGGAGTGACTAGGGAAATTATTTTTTGAGCTAGGATTCACACTTGGAATTGCCTAGACATAGTAAGGCCTTATTGAGTCTAATTATGGTGGCTGCCAAAAAAGCAGTTACTAGAAAATGGAAATCAAAGTCTAAGCCAACTGTACTAGAAGTAGTGAAGATAGTAACAGAGATAAAACAACTGGAAATGGGATCTTTAGAAAAGGGTAGGAGCAAATTACATAGGAAAAAATGGGAATTGTGGGAACAATACATGCAGAGGAGGAAAAGAGTTTTAAAAGAAGGCAGGATTTGAATGAGCTATGTAATGATTGACTAACAATGACTGGATATGTTAAAAGTAAGGTATAATGTTTGCAGCTACAGTTGTGTCGCACAGTTTGGAATGTATAATATTTGCAACTGAGATTATGTTGCTATGACTTATTGTCATTTATATAAATGTAACATGACCTATGTCATGGATGATAATTTAATAAAGATGTTTCTTGTTTTAAAAAAAAAGAAAGAAGTTTATTCAGTTAATTTGGCAGATGGGCGGGTGTTCTGTTAGAGCAAGAGACAGAGTCTCCCAGATCTGCTAGCTAAAGTAATTTTATTCTGGAATATTCATTTGTACTCTGTTTCCCATTAGTCCTGTCACTCTCTGCACCACAGGTAAGAAGCCAGACCTGACTTACGCTTTCTGGATTACCCTGGTTTTCTAAGAAGGCAAACTCTGACAGCCAGTAAAGGGTTTCATCAACCATGGCTTCATGGTATTCACTGAGCACCAGTAAAGCATTTCATCAGCAATGTTTTCACCAGTCACTGGGTGGAATATGTAAACTAGCAAAAGAAAGGAGTTTAAGCTTACCGATCCCCCTACAAGCCAACATGGATTCACATTGTATGGAATATGGAATCTGAACTTCAGAGAGAAAGCAGTTGAGGATAGCTCTGAATAATGAGCCTATATTAGGAGACCGAATGTTTATGTGATCGAACACCTAGACATCAATCTTCTAATATCGAAAGCAAAAAATGCCAAATGGCCTATTTAACGCTGGGAAAGATTTCCGTTGGCCGTTCGCCGGATTTTGCTATTTCCCTACTGTTGAGCGATCTCGGAGTTGGTATATTTAGTTAGGGGTTGGGGGGAGAAGCCCCCCACTTAAATTAGATGTAAAGTAATGTTTTTGTGTTGTGGCTGAGGGACATGTTTCCCTGGGACGTTCAACATTGTGCGATTTGATATTAGCAGATCATTGTTTAGGTGTTCGATCACCTAAACATTCGGTCTTCTAATATAGACCCCTGAATAATATAGCAGTTCCTCCTTTGTGACTTTTCAGCTCTGTGAATATAGTATTCAGGTCTGTAGGCATTTGCTTGGCTTGGAGTGCAAAGGACCACTGAGGAGCCTAGCCCAAATTTCCACATGTCCCCAAGCAATATCTGGTTAAGTCACTTGCTCAAGGCCACGCAGTAGTAAATTAGGACTGAGAGAATCAAACCCTGTACAACAGGAACTACTTCTCGCAGCCTTAAGTGATTTGAGAATGTTTGTCATTTTGCTTTAGTCAGGACTCTGAGGCTGACAGAATTTAGGCTGGTAGAGGTTCAAGAGTTGCAAGTGAATCAATGCAATTTACAGGTGGTGACAGCAGGATTTTTATACCAAGGTATGTAATATGTATACCAGGAGATGATATGGCTGCATATGAAACTTGTACCAGTCATAAAGCAGTGAGATGCTGTGATAGAAAACCAAGTTAATGTCACTGGACCAAACTAAATGACACGATCTTTACATTAATATCTTTGAAAAGCAATCTGCTGTGCCAATTTCTGAAAACAAAGTGTTTAAGCTAGCTTACAATGTTATGCTTAATGAATTGCCCACCAAATGCTATACCTAATGTTAGACGTATCTGAAAATGAAGAGAGGCAGATGAATGAGGACACAGTGAACATGAAAAACTGTGCATACCGCTACTGTTATGTATCTGCAGTCCTCTTGTTAACTGCTGGATGGTGACTGCCCAAATGACACCATAAATTTTATTTGTTTGAAGTTACATTGCCTTAACTGTTAAGTATGACATTATATTTTTTTGGAGGGGTTGATGCATGACATTTAATTGTGTGAAATATGGCACAAACACACACACACACACGCACACACGCACACACACACACACGCACACACGCACACACACACACACACACACACACACACACACACACACACACACACACACACACACACACACACACGTTGTAGAAAACCTTCAAGATTGGATTTAGTATTAAATAATAACGTCTTTATGTACCGTGATGCACTATATGCACAGACATGGAGTGTAGCTATGGGCACCCCATGTGCAAATTCTTATGCAAATTTAGTGATGTATCATTGGGAATGTACTTTTTTGTTTAATAACAGCTTTTTTCAGCATAGTTTGCTATATAGACGTTTTGTAGACGACATACTAATTGTCTGGAATGGAGAACAAGCTTTATTAAATGACCTAGTTACTTATCTAGAATCTACAACCGATTTTTTAAGATTTACATTGGAGACATCACTTCAGGAAATACATTTTCTTGATATTACAATAAGTAAAAGCCCAGAAGGTTTGATTTCAACTACCCTATATAAGAAGCCTTGCTGGAGGAATGCATTACTACATTATGACAGTATGCATCCACGCCATATGTTCCCCAATATTATTAGGGGCCAAAGTAAGAGGATCTCCAGTTTATGTAGGAACGATAGGGATAGGAGTCTACAGCTAGATTATTTAAGAGAGTTATTTCAAGAGAGAGGCTATAATGGTTCACAGTGTATGCCAAACTGTTCTGTCATGGATGTTATGCCTATGGATATAGAGGCCTCCGTTGTTCCAAGATATTCTAAGACTAAACATAATTATAGGACACATTATGATTTAAACAAGGTATATTTTACTATAAGATATACCAGTGATATAAGTTATATTACTGATATTATCAGGAAAAATTGAAATATTCTACTTGTAGACAATAGATGTCTTAAATTATTGGGGATAAAACCTAATTTTAGGTATAAAAACAGCAAGAATTTAAAAAGGCTTTTATGCATTGATAAAATTGATTTACTAACTAGTAGTATAGATAAGCGAATTTTGAGACATGGCAAATTTCCATGCATTAGATGCAACATATGCACATATATAGCTAGTGACAATCAGTTTGTTCATCCCTCTCTTAGCTATACTTATACACCTAGCTTTTATGCTACTTGTGAAACCACCAACCTGATTTATCTAGCAACATGTACAGAATGTTCAGCATTCTATGTGGGTATGACCTCAAGAAGGCTAAGGGATCGAGTGTATAACCATATATATGATATTAAGAAGTTGAATCTGAATAATGCCCTAGCCAAACATGTTGCTACTCAACCTAGTCATAGCTTCAGGTTCAGAGTTATACAGGTAGTAGGTTCTAATAAGAGAGGTGGTGACAGGATGAATTATTTAGAAACTGTTGAGCTAAGATGGATTTTAAGATTGATGGCACATATTGAACCAGGTTTGAATCAATATATTAGTATTAAACCTGTTCTAATTGCACGTGATTAAAATTCCTAAATTTGGGATATGATATCCCAGAGTTATTTCAATACATTTATTTTATTTTATTTTAGTAGTAGTTTCATTAGAGTATTCTATTCATATTTTTGTATCAATGTATATAATACATATGTTTATTTTTATATATATACTTCATGATATAATAGCTTATTTTATTTTTATATTCCTGCTATTATTATTTTTATTTTTTTCTTTACATTCATTGAACTTTGACTAGGATGTTTTATGAGGTTTTTAAGATGCCATATTATGAATATATATGTATGAACATATTTTAATAATATTGTTTTGTACCTTAAATAACTGAATACACATTTTTACTTATGCTTGTCTTTAAACTGCTTTATTTGCTTTAGCAGCTTAATTGAGCAAATGATTTTATTAGTTGATTGAATTAAAGTTATTTAATTAATTAATGGATGGTTTAGAAGCATATAAAAGCTATCTAATGGAGTAAAGTTGTATAAACCTGAGGAAGCGTGCCTTGGATGCAAGTGAAAGTGCTTGTTATACAATAAATTAGCTTTATCCTACATCGTGGTGGTCTCCATCTGGTTGTTTCTTCAAAACCTTCAAGATTCTGACTATCTAAACTAACTAAACAGAAAGTAAGCAAAAAGCATAACTGAAGTATAAAGAAACAAATCTTAATGTAAACCATACAACATTAGTAAAATACAACTAATACATAGACATTGGCACTGTAGTATATATACACTGCTATGTATAAACATGGTCTACAGGAACAAGTCCCGTAGCTTAAACATAATGTTGATTCAATAAAAAAATTTAATTTAGTGTTCTGATGAAGTTACTGGTAACTCCCCTTAAATATACAGATACCATATAATCACTTTAGATTTACACTTAACTACATATATTACAAAGACTTAAAAAAAATATTAAAAATACCCTAGAAAGTATAGTAGATCAACCACAAAGCCATTATTTTCATAAAAATCTAGAGAGCCTGTATATCAGTTTGTGTGTATGCACCTTTAAGAAACTATGCAACGGCTTGCACAAGTGTATAAATACTGAGCACGTGTGAGCCTGACTGCCATTTTGTAGTAAGCTGCTGAGATGTAAGCATGTATGTATGTATGTATGTATGTATGTATGTAAGGTATGTCAGTTTGTTTATATTTTATGATGCTGCTATCCATCCTGATGTGTTTCTATATATATCAAGCATCTAAACAAAATACCCCACCTGCTTGTCATCTATGTTAGAGAAGGATGAGTGACACACACTATCTAAAGCCATATTTGGCTTCACCCTGTGTACCACCTTACTTATGTGTGCTGACCCTAAATGTGCTGCACACACACACACACACACACACACACACACACACACACACACACACACACGTGCGCGCACACACACACACATGCACATACATTCACAGACTAGGGGAACTAACACGAGGATGTAATACAGACATTTATTTGAATTCCATGAACTGCAGTACAGAATAGATACTGACATTTTTCTTTATTAGTATTCTGGCCTTCTGGCCACATCATCAATTACTGTAACTCCACACCATTCACAGAAAGCAAGGAAAAATGAAACTACATGCAAACACTGTACATGTAAAAAATAAACAAATACTATAAAAACTACCCCGACAAATGTATTTCAATGAAATCTAAAATCAATTAGCCACAATTACCGCATTTCACTGAAATAAATGGGAAACAGTAAAAATACAGAATGCCTGGATAAAGGTAAATTGTGCAGAATTGCTTTGTATAGGGTGCAAAGATACGGCATATACAGTAAACACTAATGCGAGTCACTGTGATATTTATTTTATTTTACTTTATTTATTTTTAACAATTGCTAACTGGGTAAGCACACTGGCCAAAGAACCCTTTTCAGGCGCAACCTGGGCGAAAAGGCATATAATGATTAAGAAATATATGAAAATTATATTTAAATCTGTAGACCGCACAACAGGATATCAAAGGATATTACCACAGTAGCACACCCGTTTATTACTTTTAAGAGATGACTCCTTCTAACACTGACTTCCAACAAAAAAACAAACTCAGCATGTTTCAGCCACTTTTCAAAGCAAATTACTGCTATGCTTCCCTCTTCTACACTGAACAGCATATTCACAAATGTTCTCTGACAAAATAAATATCAAGACCATTTTGAAATCCAGATCCTATTCATAAAGTGTCAAGTCCAATACATCTTGCGTAACCAGTCAGAGAAGTCAATAAATTTTGATGTAGTTTTGAAACCCAATGTTTCATTTAATTTAAGGCTTTCAAAAAACATTCTTATGTAGTGATTCAACCACAGCTCTCAACCTCTGCACAAAAAAACCTGGACAAAGCCAAAAATAATGGGGGGCAAAGCCTCAAAATAGGGACAGATTTTAAATATTGCTTTTATAAACTTTGAAAGTTGCTTGAATAAAAGGTTTTGTGTTACCATGCATTTTCTGAAGGATAAAGGATGTCTGAACCTCAAATGACTGTCATTATTTAATGAATTCAATCCTTAGTGATTTGCAACAGAAATCCAGAAAAGCATACATTTTACAAGGAACAGACCAAAGGGGTCTATATCACGACACCAAAAAATCATTTTGTCGAATGGATTTTCAATTGAAAATGCCGTTAATAGAAATTGTTCTCACTCCCCACCCCCACCCCCCTAAATATATGCACCAACTCCGAAATCACACTACAGTGAGGAAAGGGCAAATTTTCTGATCTTCACTGTACCATGATCTCACAAAAGCAATTTCTATTAATGGCATTTTCGATTGAAAAGCTGTTCAAAGAAATTACTTTTTGATGCTGTGATATAGGCCCAGACCAAAGATATGAGGCAAAAATCTGGACATTAGGCAAAAGTTCTTAGAGTTGAGAGGTATGGATTCCACAGAAATTTTCTGAATGAAAGAGGTGAGGCTAATAATGAAGGTTAGGCTATACAGCAGTGGCCAGTAGGAACATGAATGTTAACAAAAAACAAAACTATAGTACTTGCTGATATGTGAAATATTTTTTGAATTCTGATATTGAAATTAAGCAGCAGTATAGGACAAATGTTGACCTTGAGTCAGTCACATATATATATATATATATATATATATATATATATATATATATATATATATATATATATATATATATATATATATATCTTTTGTTAAAATAAAACATGTTCAGTGCACTGATTAACATTGGTGTACTAGATTCATATTCAGAGCCATGATGTCTTTAATTTATAATCACACTGTTTAGCTTAGACAGAATCATTTGTTGTAGTCCTCTCCGATCTTCTGTTTCTCTACAATAAGATTTTATATGAGTTCTGTCAGATTCACTTTTGTATTTGCTTTGAATTCTTCCCTCTTTTTATTACTGCTTTGAATTTTTCCCTTTTCTATTACTGCTTCCCTTTTATCATAAAGTATGGCTAGTGTTTTTGCCACTGTTGTTGGTTACTTGTACTAGACCTTTCAAAAATGTCTGAATTTTTCCTGTCCATTAATGACTAGAGTTCTGTGTTGTTACATACCAGCTGACCATGCTCATGTGTACATCCTACACCCTTTGTTGCATCATTTCTTAGGCTGTACAAAGGAAATTACAGCATAGTATTTTTAGCAATAAATCCAGCATTACCCACATTCAATCATGGGTTATTGCTATTATACAATGACATTATTTAAGAAAATGATTTCTTACCTTTTCTAAATAATGTCATTGTTTAAAGAAACTTTGGTGTTCTTTCCCTGATCCACCTAAGAAAGAGATGTGTAATGCAACACTGCGCATGCATTCAACTTGTACCTGCTCATCCAAGTACAGTATATAAATAAAAATAAAAAAAAATGCTTGCTAAACTCCAATGGGAATCACTTTATTAAAAAAGTGATTCCCACTGACTGACATTTAGCAAACGATTTCCATTATAACTTTGAAATTAGATGTTCTGATTTTACTTTTTTAATGGCGATTGAGAAGTCCACATGCATCCTACTGTTTAGGTAAAGATGTTTGGGGACTCCACATGTCACGTTGCTAAGGTTTTTTTTTTAAATTATGCTGATTTTTTTTTTTTATTTTCTTTTTGTGGCAGGTGAAAGGTGGAAAGACAAACTTTCATCATTCCTTTACTGAAAAATATTTTCTCAGGATTATAGTCTGAGAACAGGATATGGCAACTGCAACTATTTATTTTAATAGTTACACCTATGTGGACTTGAGTTTGGTTGGAGATAAAAGGCAGAAGAGGGCAGCTGTAGCTATTTGTTTTAATAGTTACAGCTGCCTGAATTTCACTTTGTTTTCCTAGTTTATGGAGACAAGAGAAGTGTAGAATATGGCATCTGCCCAAGGTGTAGTTTGTTTTCATTGGTTTGTGAAAATTTAGATATGGCAGCTTTTCTGCAGCCAGGAAAAAAGGTTGTGCCCTCAGCTTTGACGGCCTTGTTCCTGTTGAGTAAAGTAGATTTACAATAGGCACACTGATTGGTCTGTCCAATCAATGTGCATGTTTTGAAATACTAAATTGTGTTTATTGTCTGTGTGTGTGTGTGTGTGTGTGTGTGTGTGTGTGTGTGTGTGTGTGTGTGTGTGTGTGTGTGTGCATGTGTGTGTGTGTGTGTGTATGTATATATATATATATATATATATATATATATATATATATATATATATATGTGTGTGTGTGCGTGTCTATATAGGAGTGTTACAGAATCCTGCAAGCCCAAAATCCTGAACGTTCAAAATACTAAAAATTCTAAATACTGAAAACTCAAAATCCTGAAAACACACAGGATACCAACACTTACTATATTGCAGCACAAGTACATACAGAAAC